>NC_088398.1:60204258-60226758 GCF_034236695.1 Oncorhynchus nerka | reverse complement strand
CATATGAGATGAGTATGTAGACAAAGTAAACAAAGTGGCATAGTTAAAGTGGCTAGTGATACATGTATTACATAAGGATGCAGTCGATGATGTAGAGTACAGTATATACGTATGCATATGAGATGAATAATGTAGGGTAAGTAACATTATATAAGGTAGCATTGTTTAAAGTGGCTAGTGATATATTTACATCATTTCCCATCAATTCCAATTATTAAAGTGGCTGGAGTTGGGTCAGTGTCAATGACAGTGTGTTGGCAGCAGCCACTCAATGTTAGTGGTGGCTGTTTAACAGTCTGATGGCCTTGAGATAGAAGCTGTTTTTCAGTCTCTCGGTCCCAGCTTTGATGCACCTGTACTGACCTCGCCTTCTGGATGATAGCGGGGTGAACAGGCAGTGGTTCGGGTGGTTGATGTCCTTGATGATCTTTATGGCCTTCCTGTAACATCGGGTGGTGTAGGTGTCCTGGAGGGCAGGTAGTTTGCCCCCGGTGATGCGTTGTGCAGACCTCACTACCCTCTGGAGAGCCTTACGGTTGAGGGCGGAGCAGTTGCCGTACCAGGCGGTGATACAGCCCGCCAGGATGCTCTCAATTGTGCATCTGTAGAAGTTTGTGAGTGTTTTTGGTGACAAGCCGAATTTCTTCAGCCTCCTGAGGTTGAAGAGGCGCTGCTGCGCCTTCTTCACGACGCTGTCAGTGTGAGTGGACCAATTCAGTTTGTCTGTGATGTGTATGCCGAGGAACTTAAAACTTGCTACCCTCTCCACTACTGTTCCATCGATGTGGATAGGGGGGTGTTCCCTCTGCTGTTTCCTGAAGTCCACAATCATCTCCTTAGTTTTGTTGACGTTGAGTGTGAGGTTATTTTCCTGACACCACACTCCGAGGGCCCTCACCTCCTCCCTGTAGGCCGTCTCGTCGTTGTTGGTAATCAAGCCTACCACTGTTGTGTCGTCCGCAAACTTGATGATTGAGTTGGAGCGTGCGTGGCCACGCAGTCGTGGGTGAACAGGGAGTACAGGAGAGGGCTCAGAACGCACCCTTGTGGGGCCCCGTGTTGAGGATCAGCAGGCAGGAGATGTTGTTGCCTACCCTCACCACCTGGGGGCGGCCCGTCAGGAAGTCCAGTACCCAGTTGCACAGGGCGGGGTCGAGACCCAGGGTCTCGAGCTTGATGACGAGTTTGGAGGGTACTATGGTGTTGAATGCCGAGCTGTAGTCGATGAACAGCATTCTCACATAGGTATTCCTCTTGTCCAGGTGGGTTAGGGCAGTGTGCAGTGTGGTTGAGATTGCATCGTCTGTGGACCTATTTGGGCGGTAAGCAAATTGGAGTGGGTCTAGGGTGTCAGGTAGGGTGGAGGTGATATGGTCCTTGACTAGTCTCTCAAAGCACTTCATGATGACGGAAGTGAGTGCTACGGGGCGGTAGTCGTTTAGCTCAGTTACCTTAGCTTTCTTGGGAACAGGAACAATGGTGGCCCTCTTGAAGCATGTGGGAACAGCAGACTGGTATAGGGATGATTGAATATGCATGCATTGTTTTGTGTTTTACTTTGTACACAGATTATATTTTTGTAGAATTCTAGATGCAGAGTCTCAATTTGGTGTTTTTTCCATTTTGTGATTTCTTGGATTGTGAACGGACCCCAGACCTCACAACCATAAAGGGCAATGTATTCTATTCTATCTGATTCAAGTCTTTTTAGCCAGATCCTAATTGGTATGTTTCGAATTTTATGTTCCTTTTGATGCTCGTTCACAGCTTTGTGGAAGTTACCTGTGGAGCTGATGTTTAGGCCAAGGTATGTATAGTTTTTTGTGTGCCAGAGGGCAACGGTGTCTAGATGGAATTTGGATTTATGGTCCTGGCAACTGCATCTTTTTTGGAACACCCTTATTTTTGTCTTTTTGAGATTTACTGTCAGGGCCCAGGTCTGACAGAATATGTACAGTAGATCTAGGTGCTGCTGTAGGCCGTCCTTGGTTGGGGACAGAAGCACCAGATCATCAGCAAACAGTAGACTTTTGACTTCAGATTCTAGTAGGGTGTTGCCGGGGGCTGCAGAATGTTCTAGTGCCCTCGTCAATTTGTTGATATATATGTTGAAGAGGGTAGGGCTTAAGCTGCATCCCTATCTCACCCCACGACCCTGTGGGAAGAAATGTGTGTGTTTTTGCCAATTTTATCCGCACGCTTGTTGTTTGCGTACATGGACTTTATAATGTCGTATGTTTTTCTCCCAACACCACTTTCCATCAATTTGTATGCAGACCCTCATGCCAAATTGAGTCAAAGGCTTTTTTAAATCAACAAAGCACGAGAAGACTTTGGTTTGTTTGTTTGTCAATTAGGGTATGCAGGGTGAATACGTGGTCTGTCGTACGGTAATTTGGTAAAAGACAATTTGACATTTGCTCAGAACATTGTTTTCACTGAGGAAATGTACGACTCTGCTGTTAAGGATAATGCAGAGCATTTTCCAAAGGTTGCTGTTGATGCATAAATTCCAACTGGAATTTATTAAATTCATAAATTCTTAACTGACTTGCCTAGTAAAATAAAGGTAAAAAAATAAAAATAAAAAATGAAATTATAAAATATACAGACCACAAATTCCAACTGGCTGTACTTAAACTCTTTAACATCATCATCATTTAACATCTTAAACATCATCGTCATTCCAAATATTGGGGAAGATGCCAGAACTAAGGATGATGTTAAAGAGTTTAAGTACAGCCAGTTGGAATTTGTGGTCTGTATATTTTATAATTTCATTTTTTACCTTTATTTTACTAGGCAAGTCAGTTAAGAACAAATTCTTATTTTCAATGACGGCCTAGGAACAGTGGGTTAACTGCCTGTTCAGGGGCAGAACGACAGATTTGTACCTTGTCAGCTCGGGGTTTTGAACTTGCAACCTTTCGGTTACTAGTCAAGCGTTCTAACCACTAGGCTACCCTACCGCCCCTTCATTGAGGATACTGTCACAGGCTGGCTCATAGCCTGTGGCAAAAATGAGGGGACGCAAACAACAGGCCAATCAAAAAGGTTCTTTATTGTAAACCAAAACTATTAACTTTAAACAAAGAAAAGGGAATGAGGTGTGAAAGTATCATAATGTACGGTGTATGTAAAGTGCATGGATGTGTGAATCTGTGTGTGTGAATGACTGAGTGAAAACTATGCAAAACTACAAAGGAACAAACAAAACAGGATCATACCTGGAGGAGCAGAGAGAGAGACAAGTGATTAGTGAAGCCGTTTAAATGCCCTGAGCCCAGGTCACTCCAATCACTAACGACCCTCCTCTGCCTGCAGGAGGAACCACCCCTGCACTGCAGAGGAGGAGCCGTGACAATACCATCAACACCACAGGCCTTTTTGGGTTGGAGGGTTTGTGTTTTGTCGTGTATTTCATTAATTGTAATTGGCGAATCCAGTGGGTTCTGGTAGTTTTTAATAGTTGATTCTAAGATTTGTATTTGATAATGTACAGTATATGTTTTTGCTGTTTGTTCATTGTTATATGGCCAAAAAGAGTGAAGAAGTTGTTTACCCATACATCTCCGTTTTGGATAGATAACTCTTCGTGTTGTTGTTTGTTTAGTGGTTTCCAATTTTTCCCCGAAGTTATTGAATTCTATGGATTCTTCAATTACATTGAGCTGATTTCTGACGTGCTGTTCCTTCTTTTTCTGTAGTGTATTTCTGTATTGTTTTAGTGATTCACCATAGTGAAGGCGTAGACTCAGGTTTTCTGGGTCTCTATGTTTTTGGTTGGACAGGTTTCTCAATTTCTTTCTTCGGTTACTCTCTCTCTTTGTCCTACTCTCTCTCCCCTACTATCTCTACCCCCTACTTTATCTCCCCCCTACTCTCTCTCTTTCCCCTACTCTCTCTCTTTCCCCTACTCTCTCTCTCCCCCTACTCTCTCTCTCCCCCTACTCTCTCTCTCTCCCTGCTCTCTCTCTCTCCCCCTCCTCTCTCTCTCCCTACACTCTCTCTACACCCTACTCGCTCTCTCCCCTACTGTCTTTCTTTCTTTCTCTCTCTGTCTTTCTGGTTGGCTAGAGGGAGGAGAAGTCACACCTATGATCAGTGAGGAGCTACCAGAGTGACCCTCAGAGGAGAGAGAGAGAGCTTCATTCTGTATGCCTCCATTTCCGTCTGTCCATCTACCACAACCATTTAACAGGCTGTTAAAATCCCATCAATAAATGTCACAGTGTTTAGTAGTAGGGTTATTGTTGGCTGTGTGAATGCAGAGTGATGTATGTTTAACAGACATTCCCACATCACACTGTCATTAACCCAATCAGACCACACAGCTGTTCTGTACTGGAGGAATACAATCTGATTAACTCTGGATGACAACAGAGGAGAAACTATTGTTTATCCTATTGGTGTATGTCTCAGGGACTAGGTAGCCATAGTAGCACGCCAGTGGAACCAGAGGTAGGAGCTTACTTTCCTAGAGCAGGACTCAAATTCAGTCAAACTCTACCGCTGGTTGCAGATTCTGATTGAACATGGCCCATAGAACATCACAATGATAAGACTTTACACGTGGTACAATCTCACTTGATATTCAGTATGATTAGATCTTTATCTGGATGTGAATTCATCCCTGTAGCGTTGAGATCACAGTTTCAATGCTGTCAACCTCTACATCTGACAAGTTCCCCAACTACAGAACAGGAACAGGAAGACCAAACGTTCATTTATTCATAATTTATTAATTAATGACAAGTATTGTAATTGGATCAATGTGTCTGATTGTGTGAGTGGGTGTTTGATCAAAATGTGCAAGAAATACAACAATTATATTTATGGCATTTCACATGCAGTCATAACTACTCAATTTGATCACGACTCCATCGTTGGATGCGTGTGACAGAGAGCTGCAGTCTCTCCTCTCGTCTCCTCTCCTCTCGTCTCCTCTCCTCTAGTCTCCTCCTGTCCTCTCCTTTTCTAAACATTTATTTTTAAAAACAGTTACTACTGGAAAACCTATAAAGGGCCACGGTTCGGTCAGGTATTGGCAGGCTAACTGTCTGTTCTGAGTACATACTGCTTGCTCTGCTCCTGAGAGATTCTTGGAGAACATGTCGTTCTCCACGAGGAGTGTACGTGAATGAAAAGAAAATAAGCAATGAAAGACCGCATTTCCACTCATTGTCAAAATTAATGTATTTGTGCTTCACCAAGGAAAATAAATCCCAGTTTTAAAGGCCAGTTGTGTCAGTAGGTTCAAAGACCGTTCAGTAACCATTTCATTCTGAGTGTGTGTTGCGTGAGGGAGATTGGCTTTGGGTTCAGCTCAGCCTGTTCCCATTACGTTGCTTTAGAGTCTGTACAGCTGTGTGTGTGTGTGTGTGTGTGTGTGTGTGTGTGTGTGTGTGTGTGTGTGTGTGTGTGTGTGTGTGCGCGTGCGCGTGCGCGTGCGCGTGTGTGTGTGCTTGTGCGTGTGCTTGTGCGTGTGTGTGTGGACTGTAATAGTAATTATTGAAAATGATCAATATCATGTTGTACCATTTTTGTACATTTCCTAAATGTGTGCTTTCTCCTCCACTCTTATTCTTCTCTCTGTTTTACATTTCCTCATAGTTGTTTTTCACCCCTGGCAGACTGTGGCAGTGTGGGTTGGAAGTGCCTGTGGTGATTCCAGAGGCTAACAGCAGGGGCCAGGCCGTTAGCATTGTAGAGGCTACATGCTAATGCTAATGAGTAGATAAATGCCCAATGCTTTGATTCTGCTACTGCAGGCTGGGGAGGAGGGAAAAGGCGGACAGGCCTTTTAAAGGGAACGGGGGCTTAAGTTTGTTTAGTGTGTTCCAATTTTCCCAGAAGTGGTTAGATTCTATGGATTCTTCAATTACATTGAGTTAATTTCTGACGTGCTGTTCCTTCTTTTTCCGTAGTGTATTTCTGTATTGCTTTAGTGATTCACCATAGCGAAGGCGTAGACTCAGGTTTTTTAGGTCTCTATGTTTTTGGTTGGACAGGTTTCTCAATTTCTTTCTTAGGTTTTTGCATTCTTCATCAAACCATTTGTCATTGTTTTTTATTTTCTTAGGTTGTCTGCTTGACATTTTTGATTTGATAGGGAAGCTGAAAGATCAAATATACTATTTAGGCATTCTACTGCCAAGTTTACACCTTCACTGTTACAGTGAAATGTTTTATCCAGGAAGTTGTCTAAAAGGGATTGAATTTGTTGTTGCCTAATTGTTTTTTGGTAGGTTTCCACACTGCTTTCCTTCCCTCTATAGCATTTCTTAAAATGATTATGTTCCTTTGGCTTTGATGCCTCATGATTGAGTATTGCTCTGTTCAAGTAGACTGATTTTGCTGTGGTCTGATAGGGGTGTCAGTGGGCTGACTGTGAACGCTCTGAGAGACTCTGGGTTGAGGTCAGTGTGTACCTACCATAGGAGTCCCCTGGAAGCCTACCATTGACTATGTACAGACCCAGCGTGCGACAGAGCTGCAGGAGTTCTGACACGTTTTTTCCCCCGTTTTTTTCTCATAGTTGTGTCTTGGGGGGCATATTTGGGAGGGATTACTGTCACATCCAGGTAGGTGTTTGTCCCCCTGTGTGCTGAGAGTGTCAGGTTCTTGTCCAGTTCTGGCATTTAGGTCACCACAGACTAGTACATGTCCCTGGGCCTGAAAATGGTTGATCTCCCCCTCTAGGATGGAGAAGCTGTCATTGTTAAAGGATTCTATTGGGGGGATATAGGTAACACACAGAAATGTTTCTTTGTTGAGATCATTTCCTTATTCATTTCTAGCCAAATGTAAAATGTTACTGTTTTGACTAATTTAATAGAGTGGGTTAGGACCGCTCTATACCCAATTAGCATACCCACTGAGTCTCTTCCCTATTTCACACCTGGTAGTTTGGTGGATGGGACTACCAGCTCTCCTCTACACCATGTTTCTTGTAGGATGACAATGCCTGTATTTCCAATATCTTTGATGAAGTCTGCCTTTATCTGCCTTTAGGCCAAAGGCAGATGATCTCAGACCTTGTATATTCCAGGATGAGACAGTAAAAGCTTTGTGTACCATAGTATCTAGTGTTGTTTTTGTGTAGTTTAGGCCCGGACCATCACAGTAGGTGTGAGCAGAGCATGCTGAGCATCTGATACATACCTTTTAGGTCGCAGGATGGGCCTTGGGCAGGTGCACTAGGACTCTCTCTAATCATGTCCAGTACTACACCAGGAGAGGCCTCCTCCTCTAAAGCAGAGTGGGACTAGAGGGACTCAGAGCCTCACTGTCGTGATCATCCGTTTTAGTTCTGTTTGTCAGCACATTAAGCATCAAAGACAACAACATGTTCAAGCCTCATCACAGGGCCCTAGATGAGGGTGTAGATGAGGGGGTAGGTGAGGGTGTAGGTGAGGGGGTAGGTGAGGGGGTAGATGAGGGTGTAGATGAGGGTGTAGGTGAGGGGGTAGATGAGGGTGTAGATGAGGGTGTAGGTGAGGGGGTAGATGAGGGGGTAGCTGGATCTTTAAGTTCAGGGTGGGACAGGAATGTTAGGAGAACACACACCACCTGGTTAGATCGCTTACTCACAGACACTAACACACCCCCTGAGACACACACACATGCAAACATACACACGTGCAAACACACACAAACACTGCACAGCTGTCCGTCATGGATAACAATAATACCAGTCTTGGCACCAGGGTTACCCTGAAATATTTAAAGCTGCTCTTCTCCAAAATAATGCTGATTTCACACCGGAGCACATAGCTTGCGCTTCACACATTCCTAGAGAAGGAGTAGATTAGGGTCAACCTCCAAGAGGCAATACTCCACATTCTGTTATCTCTGTCTGCATGAAGACATTTCTGCACTGCAACGTGTGTGTGTACTTTCTGCCCCTGTCACTGGTGGACTTCCTGTCCAGACAGGAAACAGGAAATACATTCCTGGCGTAGAGTACCAGACAGGCAACAGACATGGCATGGTATCTACAACAACTGTCTGAGGAATTCACCCCCCATCATGTTAGTACCATGTTACAGACATACAGGACTATGAGACTGAAACCTTGGATAATGTAGGTTCGTTTCCATCATCTCTTAGGATTTTGTAGACTTTTTAATGTACACTAAACAAAAATATAAACACAACATGTAAAGTGTAGGTCCCATGTTTCATGAGCTGAAATAAAAGATCCCAGAAATGTTCCATAAGCACAAAAAAACTTATTTCAAATTCGGTGTGTTTACATCCCTGTTAGGTAGCATTTCTTCTTTGCCAAGATAATCCATCCAGCTGACAGGTGTGGCATATCAAGAAGCTGATTCAACAGGATGATCATAAAACAAGTGCATCTTGTGCTGGGGACAATTAAAGGCCACTCTAAAATGTGCAGTTTTGACACAACACAATGCCACAGATGTCTCAAGTTTTGAGGGAGGGATAACAGCAGAGGCGCCGACAGAGATGGCCGCCTCGCATCGCGTTCCTAGGAAACTATGCAGTATTTTGTTTTTTATGTGTTATTTCTTACAATGTTACCCCAGGAAATATTAAGGTTTTATTACATACATTCGGGAGGAACTATTGGATATAAGAGCAACGTCAACTCACCAACATTACGACCAGGAATAAGACTTTCCCGAAGCGGATCCTCTGTTTGGTCCACCACCCAGGATAATGGATCGGATCCCAGCCGGCGACCCAAAACAACGGCGCCACAGATGGGGCAGACTGAGCGGTCTTCTGGTCAGGCTCCGTAGACGGGCGCATCGAGCATACTACTCGCCAATGTCCAGTCTCTTGACAACAAGGTAGACGAAATCCGAGCAAGGGTTGCCTTCCAGAGAGACATCAGAGATGGATACATGGCTCACTCGGGATGCGTTATCAGAGTCGGTACAGCCACCCGGCTTCTTCACACATCGCGCCGACAGAAACAAACATTTCTCCGGTAAGAAGAAGGGTGGGGGTGTATGCCTTATGATTAACGAGTCGTGGTGTGATCATAACAACATACAGGAACTCAAGTCCTTTTGTTCACCTGACCTAGAATTCCTTACAATCAAATGCCGACCGCATTATCTTCCAAGAGAATTCTCTGCGATCATAATCACATATATATGTATATCCCCCCCCCCCCCAGCAGACACATCGACGGCCCTGAAAGAACTTCATTGGACTCTATGTAAACTGGAAACCACATATCCTGAGGCTGCATTTATTGTAGCTGGGGATTTTAACAACGCTAATCTGAAAACAAGGCTCCCTAAATTTTATCAGCATATCGAATGTGCGACCCGGGCTGGCAAAACCCTGGATCATTGTTATTCTAACTTCCTCAAAGTCCTCCCAAGAATGCGAAGGTAACTGAGCTAAATGACTACCGCCCTGTAGCACTCACTTCCGTCATCATGAAGTGCTTTGAGAGACTAGTCAAGGGCCATATCACCTCCACCCTACCTGACACCCTAGACCCACTCCAATTTGCTTACCGCCCCAATAGGTCCACCGAAGACGCAATCGCAATCACACTGCACACTGCCCTAACCCATCTGGACAAGAGGAATACCTGTGTAAGAATGCTGTTCATCGACTACAGCTCAGCATTTATCACCATAGTACCCTCCAAACTCGTCATTAAGCTCGAGACCCTGGGTCTCGACCCCGCTCTGTGCAACTGGGTCCTGGACTTCCTGACGGGCCACCCCCAGGTGGTGAGGGTAGGTAACAACACGCCTCCAACTTAATCATCAAGTTAGCAGATGACACTTCAGTAGTAGGCTTGATTACCAACAACGACGAGAAGGCCTACAGGGAGGAGGTGAGGGCCCTCGGAGTGTGATGTCAGGAAAATAACCTCACACTCAATGTCAACAAAACAAAGAAGATGGTCGTGGACTTCAGGAAACAGCAGAGGGAGCAGCCCCCTATCCACATCGACGGGACAGTAGTGGAGAATGGGGAAAGTTTTAAGTTCCTCGGCGTACACATCACGGACAAACTGAAATGGTCCACCCACACAGACAGCGTGGGGAAGAAGGCGCAGCAGTGCCTCTTCAACCTCAGGAGGCTGAAGAAAATCGTCTCATCACCAAAAACACTTACAAACTTTTACAGATGCACAATCGAGAGCATCCTGTCTGGCTGCATCACCGCCTGGTACGGCAACTGTTCCGCCCATAGCCATAAGGCTCTCCAGAGGGTAGTGAGGTCTGCACAACGCATCACCGGGGGCAAACTACCTGCCCTCCAGGACACCTACTCCACCCGATGTCACAGGAAGGCCAAAAAGATCATCAAGGACAACAACCACCCGAGCCACTGCCTGTTCACCCCACTATCATCCAGAAGGCGAGGTCAGTACAGGTGCATCAAAGCGGGGACTGAGAGACTGAAAAACAGCTATCAGACTGTTAAACAGTAATCACTAACATTGAGTGGCTGCTGCCAACATACTGATTCATCTCTAGCCACTTTAATAATGAAAAATGTATGTAATAAATGTATCACTAGCCACTTTATATAATGTTTACATACCCTACATTACTCATCTCATATGTATATATTGTACTCTATACCATCTAGTGCATCTTGCCTATGCCGTTCGGCCATCGCTCATTCATATAATCGTATGTACATATTTTTATTGATTTCTCTACACTTGTGTGTATAAGGTAGTTGTTGTGAAATTGTTAGGTTAGATTACTAGTTAGATATTACTGCATGGTCGGGACTAGAAGCACAAGCAATTCGCTACAGTCGCATTAACATCTGCTAACCATGTGTATGTGTCACGCCCTGGCCATAGAGATGCTTTTATTCTCTATTTTGGTTAGGCCAGGGTGTGACTAGGGTGGGCATTCTATGTTAATTTTCTATGTTTTGTATTTCCTTGTTGTTTGGCCGGGTGTGGTTCTCAATCAGAGGAATAGCTGTCTATCGTTGTCTCTGATTGAGAACCATACTTAGGTAGCTTTTTCCCACATGGGTTTTGTGGGTAGTTGATTTCTGTTTAGTGTTTTTCACCTTTCAGGACTGTTTCGGTTATTCCCTTTTGTTATTTTTGTATTTAGTGTTCAGTGTCAATAAACAAACATGAACACGTAGCACGCTGCGCTTTGGTCCTCACCTTCTTCCACCAACAGCCGTTACAGTATGTGACAAATAAAATTGGATTTGAAATTGGCATGCTGATTGAAGGATGTCCAGCAGAGCTGTTGCCAGATAATTGAATGTTCATTTCTCTACCATAAGCCACCTCCAAAGTCGTTTTATAGAATTTGGCAGTTCCGGCCTCACAACCGCAGACCACATGTATGGCGTTGTGTTGGCGAGTGGTTTGCTGATGTCAACATTGTGAACAGAGTGCCCCATGGTGATGGTGGGGTTATGGTATGGGCAGGCATATGCTACATATGATGAAAACAATTGCATTTTATTGATGGCAATTTGAATGCACAGATACCATGGTGAGATCCTGAGGCCCATTGTCGTGGCATTTATCCGCCGCCGTCACCTCATGTTTGTGTTATTGACTGTATGTTTGTTTATGTGTAAATCTGTGTTGTTGTTTTTGTCGCACTGCTTTGCTTTATCTTGGCCAGGTCACAGTTGTAAATGAGAACTTGTTCTCAACTGGCTTACCTGGTTAAATAAAGGTGAAATAAATACAAAGAAAAATGTTTCAGCATGATAATGCACGGTCCCATGTCGCAAGAATCTGTACACAATTCCTGGAAGCTGAAATTGTCCCAGTTCTTGCATGGCCTGCATACTCACCAAACATGTCGCCCATTGAGCATGTTTGGGATGCTCTGGATCAACGTGTATAACAGCGTGTTCCAGTACCCGCCAATATCCAGCAACTTCGCACAACCATTGAAGAGGAGAGGGACAACATTCTACAGGCCACAATCAACAGCCTGATCAACTCTATGCAAAGGAGATTGTCACGTTGCATGAGACAAATGGTGGTCACACAAGATATTGACTGGTTTTCAGATCCACATGCCTGTTACCAACAGATGCATATCTGTATTTTCAGTCATGTGAAATGCATAGATTAGGGCCTAATGCATTTATTTCAATTGACTGATTTCCTTATATGAACTGTAACTCAGTAAAATCTTTGAAATTGTTGCATGTTGCGTTTATATTTTTGTTCAATATAGATGGATTTCTGAGTAAAGGTTCAAGGCTGACCTACATATCAATCCTTAACAATGCTGGTTGATATTCAATGATCAGATTTGATAGAAAAAAATTACATTTAGCTGTGTACTTTGAGTCAGCTCTTAAAGATGTAGGGCATGATTGCCAATAGAACTTAGCAATTTATTACACATCAATAATGACATTTCTCCACACATACAGAACACTAGGCAACATGACAACACAGGGTTGGTGAAAAACAATTAGCAATAATCAAACACTTTACGGAAATGATAATCACTTCAGATCACAGTACTACTGTATATACAACATATATTTCAGTCAATTACACACATATAACTAGTTACACACATAACACAATATTAAAAGATCAGAAAGAGGCTTGGCTGAGTGGTGATCCCACAAACTACGTTCTTTAAACAGAACCCTCATGTGGGATACTAGTTCCCAATCAACCAGCTAATACTTTTGGTACAAATTAGGAACAAATATTTTGCCAAAGAGTGATCTGAAGTATCCCTGGTGGATTGTGAGGCATGGAGAGTAGTCTATATTTCTCCAGAAGGATTTCTGAGAAACCTAAAACCACCCTGGAGTTCTGAGTTATTCTAGTGAGTGGAGAGTCTTCTAGAGAACGAGTCCACAAAACAATGTGGTTCCAGGAGGTTCTGTTAGAGCTGATCACAGCTCAGTGGCAGGGTGTCATATCCTCTCTCTCAGAACCAAACAGCCTTCACTTTGTCCTGATCCAGACCTGGAGAGAGAGAAACAGCATATCATCAACTTTTAGATAAAACAACAACGTAGCAGAAACATAGACATGGGAGAGTGAGTGTGTGTGTGTGTGTGTGTGTGTGTGTGTGTGTGTGTCTGTGTGTGTGATCCAGGTCAGAGGCTTACCTGAGTCGTAGATATCCATGGGTGTGTGTAGAGCTGTTGGCCAGGCTGAAGGGGTCAGGGTTGGGGGGCTGGCCTGCTCCACCTCTGTCTTCACACCACTGTGTATCCCTGGGCTCTGGCTGCTGTGTGTGTTACTGTGTGTGCTGTGTCCAGCAGGGCTGTGGGCTAGGGGGCTCTGAGTCTTCACACCAGTCAGGAGCAGAGGGCTGAACCTGGGGTTTAGGCCTGGGTCATGGGACGGGTGGGGATGTAATACTGTGTGTGTGTGCCGGGGGTGCATGTGTGTGTGAGGGTGTGTGGGTGGGTAGACGTCGTGGACGTGTGTGCAGCTGGCGGAGGTCTGGGGGCTGAGGCTGTAGGCCCAGGGGTCAGGGATAGAGGTTGGAGGAGGGAGGCTGGGCTGGGGCAGAGCGTGGCCTGTCCACAGAGCTCTGTCTGGGGCATGGAAGCCTGCAGGGATGGGGGAGAAGTCTGGGTGGATGGGCAGACAGGGGCTGGTCTGGGACTGGTAACCTCCACCCCACAGAGAAGAGGACAGAGAACTACACTGGCCTTCTGAGAGAGATACACTGTCTGAAAGAGAGAAATGGATATAGTCAGTAAAAGATAGACATTCATGTAAACAGTCTAAAGGTTACATAATTTATTCATAGTACTTTAATAAAAGCGTTCAGTTTTTGTGCATATTACATTTGTTTTATTTGATGACTTCATTTCCTTCCATGTCATCATCTCATCTCTATAGAGCTGCTGCCTATGCTGACTGAGAAAATCACTATTTTATTAGTACTTAAAACTAAATAAGGCACATTTTATGACTGCTGAATACCAACTATCAATCACTTAGATCAGTGGTTCCCAAACTGTGGGGCTCAGTCCGGCTTTCAACTTACTATTGAAAGTTATAATAGTAGAATGCACAAAGTGAAATTTCAAAATTGGGTAGTGCATCACCAGTTTTCCTATTGTCATGTTAGTCATTGCATACCATAGTTATTTATAACTTGTCAGAAATGTCCAGATCAACTAGCCCATGTCAGCTAACGTTTTTTTGCTAGATTTTTTAGCACATAGATTTGGAAGTAATGTTCGAGTCACTCAAATATCACATTAATGCACATTAGACATGGCAAAATGTATAGAATTGTAAGAAAATTAGCTTTAAGACAGAAAAGTTTTCTTTGCACCCCATGACAAAATGTGTAGAACAGGAAATAAGCTTTAAACCTGTTAAAAGTTTTCTCCGCCAACAAGAGGCGTGTGAACAGTTTGTGTCATGAACACTTCTGCACTAACTGTGTAGAATATTGGACTGTTGGAAACTACAACCCCCAACTAACTTTACATCTCACCGTTTGGGCTTGATCTGATTTATCTCTAAAGAAACTGAGCATTGAGCTCAGAAAAGACCGAACGAAATGCAATTCTAATAATTGAACCGACGTTGGTTTAACAAAAAAAAAAAAAAAAAAAGTCAGTTAATCGCTCAACACTAATTACAAGTGAAGAATCTATATCGGAAAAGGCTTTTGGGAACACTACGTTTTTCCACAATAACATGTTTATTATTCTAAATAAAAAGTAATAGTAAAAGATAATGAATCCATTTGAATAACACTGTTTTCAGATGAGTAATGGTACGAGTGTCCCTGTGTGTTCCTACCTTTCCACAGTCCAGCCGAGGCAGAGGTGTGAATGGGTGTGTCCCTGTGTGTTCCTACCTTTCCACAGTCCAGCCGAGGCAGAGGTGTGAATGGGTGTGTCCCTGTGTGTTCCTACCTTTCCACAGTCCAGCCGAGGCAGAGGTGTGAATGGGTGTGTCCCTGGAGCTCCTGGTTTCTCCAGTGAAGGTGCTGGGTTGGCTCAGAGCCCTGGAGAAATGCTCATCCACCACATCCTCGATGTTGCCGTGGAAATAGGTGAACAGGACACACCTGGAGCTCAGGTACTCTGCCTCAGCCGGCTGGCTGTCCTTCCCAGACCTCCAAGAGCCCCCCAGCCCAGATACCTCCAGGCCCTGTCGGACCCCCTTCTCCCCAGCCAGCCTCCTCCCTCCACCCCCACGCTGCTGTTGCTGTCTCCCCCCTGGAAACTGCTGCTCGGTGCTGTCCTGCTGCATCCTACTGTAAACACCCAGCTTCTTCTACAGAGAGGGAAATAGACGGAGGGAGAGGGAGAAAAATGTATGCCAGATTCAGCCATGAGAGCACCAGCCTGTCTGTCTAGTCAGCACCACATCGATCAAACCAGATGATTCAACGTGTATACATCAACTGAACAAAGTACATCCCCCGTTGAAAGTCATACTAGCCAGTATAATTACTTAAATTCTCTATGACCTCTATATTAAGAAAAACGAATCATCTTTACAGACCGAAGTTTATCCAAGAAGTTGTAGGACGTTTCCGCGCGCGTGTTCTGGTGAAAGTATGACGACTATGCAGATGCTCGTGGCCGTATCACATGAACCATCATCATCAACATTCCTGAGTGACAGTGACGAGCTCTCATTACATCACCCTTCTGATGGAAAAGGAGTCCGAGTCATTCTGCATGACCTGCTCTAACTAAATACATCACGAGCAACTTCAACTTTTCAACTGGAAACTTTTCGAGTTCTGTGACACCCAGGACTCTTCGCTGTGAACTGACATCTGCGACGCCCCAAAACATTGCTCACGGAGTGTATTCGTGCGTAAAAGCGCCAATTATTAGAACACAAAAAATAGCCTAGTATTAAAGAACAAACACATACTACGCCATTACTATTTCGTCTAGTCTGGACACCCACCTGTTGCTGGTGCTGATGGTGATAGTATGCTGCTTTGTAGGCTGCTGCTGCTGAAGACGCAGGGAGGTAGTGGCCTCCATAACTCTGGTGAAACATCACATCCAGACAACTCATGACTGTGACGAAGCTGTCAGGGGCTCAAAGAGAAACCGCCTGAATCAGCGCTCCTCAGACGGGTGTAATCCTTAGGTCCACCGCTGCCTCCATATAAACCTTGGCGGTGACAATAGACATGGCGTCGGTGAAAGGAGCTGTTTGCATAAAGACAATGCCGAGCCAATAGGACCAACACCTCCTACTGAGCCGAACCAAACCCGAGTGAAAGTGAACATATGGTACCCGACATACTCCACTTTGCAAAGTTCTTAGAAGCGACTCTGATTGGAGGAATGTTTTAACGGTACTATGGGCTATGGAGAGGAGAGGAGGGATGGGACTCTGCGCGTACACGCCCACTGAGCGCATACCCGCGGCTCGGAGGAAGAGAGGTGAGGTATGAGTGTGGCATCCTCTTGAAGGTAGAATTGGGAGGCTTTCAGTGAATTGAAATTGTGAGCATCGTCAGATAAGTGAATGTAAATATCCAGTATTGTGTCATGGACTGTGTTTAATTTTATGTTACAATTTTAACCCATTGGGTGTGGCATGTCTATTTGGGGAATTCCATACTATTGTAGAACATTTGGCCTAGTTTTCCAGTACACTTGGCAGGCTCTGACATTACCAAAAAAGGGGAGAATGTGGCAGACACAGGTAACTGCCAAAATAAAGGAAACACCAACATAAAGTGTCTTAATAGGATGTTGGACCTCCACAAGCAGCCAGAACAGCTTCATTGGGCCTTGACATAGATTCTACAAGTGTCTGGAACTCTATTGGAGGAATGCAATGCCATTCTTCCACTAGAAATTCCATAATTTGGTGTTTTGTTTATGGTGGTGGAAAACGCAAGTCTCAGGTGCTGCTCCAGAATTTCCCATAAGTGTTCAAATGGGTTGAGATCACACACATACACCCCCCTGTGCTGGGAGACTCTTCATTACCATTAGACTCACTAACACAGAGACTACTGGGTCTTTCAGCTTCTCCCCAAAAACACAACTGATGTCCACATTATTATCACTAACACAGAGACTACTGGGTCTTTCAGCTTCTCCCCAAAAACACAACTGATGTCCTCATTATTATCACTAACACAGAGACTACTGGGTCTTTCAGCTTCTCCCCAAAAACACAACTGATGTCCACATTATTATCACTAACACAGAGACTACTGGGTCTTTCAGCTTCTCCCCAAAAACACAACTGATGTCCACATTATTATCACTAACACAGAGACTACTGGGTCTTTCAGCAAGCTCCCCAAAAACACAACTGATGTCCACATTATTATCACTAACACAGAGACTACTGGGTCTTTCAGCTTCTCCCCAAAAACACAACTGATGTCCACATTATTATCACTAACACAGAGACTACTGGGTCTTTCAGCAAGCTCCCCAAAAACACAACTGATGTCCACATTATTATCACTAACACAGAGACTACTGGGTCTTTCAGCTTCTCCCCAAAAACACAACTGATGTCCACATTATTATCACTTACACAGAGACTACTGGGTCTTTCAGCTTCTCCCCAAAAACACAACTGATGTCCTCATTATTATCACTAACACAGAGACTACTGGGTCTTTCAGCTTCTCCCCAAAAACACAACTGATGTCCACATTATTATCACTAACACAGAGACTACTGGGTCTTTCAGCTTCTCCCCAAAAACACAACTGATGTCCACATTATTATCACTAACACAGAGACTACTGGGTCTTTCAGCTTCTCCCCAAAAACACAACTGATGTCCACATTATTATCACTAACACAGAGACTACTGGGTCTTTCAGCAAGCTCCCCAAAAACACAACTGATGTCCTCATTATTATCACTAACACAGAGACTACTGGGTCTTTCAGCTTCTCCCCAAAAACACAACTGATGTCCTCATTATTATCACTAACACAGAGACTACTGGGTCTTTCAGCAAGCTCCCCAAAAACACAACTGATGTCCACATTATTATCACTAACACAGAGACTACTGGGTCTTTCAGCTTCTCCCCAAAAACACAACTGATGTCCACATTATTATCACTAACACAGAGACTACTTGGTCTTTCAGCTTCTCCCCAAAAACACAACTGATGTCCACATTATTATCACTAACACAGAGACTACTGGGTCTTTCAGCAAGCTCCCCAAAAACACAACTGATGTCCACATTATTTGTCACTAACACAGAGACTACTGGGTCTTTCAGCAAGCTCCCCAAAAACACAACTGATGTCCACATTATTGTCACTAACACAGAGACTACTGGGTCTTTCAGCAAGCTCCCCAAAAACACAACTGATGTCCACATTATTGTCTACTTATATTGTTATATTCATACTTAAACCAGTGCAACCAACAAACTGTACCACAGTGACTGCATTCACCTGACTAGCCTGCTCTATGCCCTATTCCATATCAAAATATTTTGAATAGGAATCAGAAATATATTGCTTTTCCACACACCTACTCCTTTTAGATATATTACTTATAATAAGAACCTGTGTGAAGGGGCCAGGGTTTGGTTTGGAAGTGGGCCCCTGTATTTGGTCCTTCGTGAGGAACTGTCAGTAGAAGATGTCAATGAGTGATCTGCTGCCTCCTGCTGGTGACAGCACATAGTTTACAGATCACAGACAGTGTCTCACCATATAATTACATATAGAACTTTGTAATAGGATCTATGTGGGTCACACCACTCCTCTCTGGTCCTGAGTAAACCTAACCTTGTGTTTCTCACATGGCCGGTCCTTCTGTCACAGATGTAGACACAAATTAAGGTATTATATGGTCCTGGCCTGTGATTTCAGGCCCAACTCTGGAGATGGTGTGTGGATCGTGTCCGTTTCTGTAGAGCATTGACAGCTGTGCTTGAGAGACTTTTACAGTGGTGAGTGAGGTAGACAGGAGAGGAGAGGAGATGGGAGGGGAGGACAGTGAAGAAGAGGACGACGACGGGAGGGGGGCTGTAAACAACACACAAGTGCTGCTGATGATGGTTATTTTTTAGGAGAAGAGAGGTGAACCTGCAGAGCACATACAGGTGCTGCCTGGCCTGGTCTGGTCTGGTCTGGTCTGGTTCAGACCCTCAGTGTAGAAGAGCAGCAGAATAATGAGAGGACTATAGAGAGATAAGACAGAGATGGCTGTGTTCGCTGAGTCCACTTGTTTCTCAAGTGAGTTCCATGATAAAGCCTGACATTCACACTGGAGGAGCAGCTGCCCCTCCTACACACACACACACACACAAATGCACGCACACGCACACACACGTGCACTCAGGGGTGAAGATATCAGTATATTCTGAGGGACTCAAGCCCCCTGCTCATCTCATTACAGAAGTACTCAGTGTAAAGAGTGTAATTGACCTAACACTGCTGTTTTATCATCTCTGTGATATGTAGGCCATGTATAAATGAATGGATCTTGATAACATTTTATTATTGATATCAGTGTGTGTTGTTTTGCCCCAGTTTTAGAAAACGGGGTCACACTTTTATGAGATGCAGGAGCAGCATATGCTGTTTCTTTATGATTGACTAAAAGAGCTATACAGGTTATGGGGCAAAGCTCGATCTCTCTGTCCCTTTATTTCTCTCTCTCCCTCCATCTCTATTTCACATACACAGTATCACACATTGTGCGCTTGACATTTGCTCTGTCCTGCCAAGGCGGTAGTTAGGACATTATGGGGGATATATTACTGATTTCCTGGGCCAGCCCTATTCCCTGTAGCTGTCAGATATGAGACAGGCATTAAACTGTTCCATTCACTTTGATGACGCCGCACTCCGCAGATGGAGCGTTAATTATTCAGTCACGTTTTGATGATGTATTAGTTCAGGAACTGGGGCAGAGTCAGTGGTGGGTTCTGATGATGTGTTGTTGGGCTGTAGAAGTGGGGTAGTTGTCACAGATGGAGAAAAACATGCACATAAGCCCGCGCACACACAAGAGAGGTGAACCTGCAGAGCACATACAGGTGCTGCCTGGCCTGGTCTGGTCTGGTCTGGTCTGGTTCAGACCCTCAGTGTAGAAGAGCAGCAGAATAATGAGAGGACTATAGAGAGATAAGACAGAGATGGCTGTGTTCGCTGAGTCCACTTGTTTTTCAAGTGAGTTCCATGATAAAGCCTGACATTCACACTGGAGGAGCAGCTGCCCCTCCCACACACACACACACACACACACACACACACACAGAGCTAAAGACCCCCACATATGCTCTTGTCCTCAGGGTCTCTCACTAAACACATTTCTCTCAGGGTCCCAGTCACATCTGGAGCAACAACTTTCTCCTCGCTCCTCTTCTCTCCTTAATGAGGTCATTATTAGGGGATGTTTAGAAGGGATGAGAGGAGAATTACAGGATTAGAGTATGAAGGCATACAGGGATAAAAGCAGCTTTTTGTTTTTCTGTCCATGTTTTCCTCTCAGAACGAGAGTCTTCCGCTGGGTTAGAGCTCAGTGGGCTGCAGTGTTTTGGGCTGAGAAGTGTCTGACTTGTCCCAGACATACTGTATCACATCTCTTCTTTAGCCTTGTGGAAAACACAGCTCTGATTCACAACAGAAAATAATGTGTTTTTAGATGTCTTGGTTACAATCTCTCTTCAGTACATCACCCGACATAATGACCATCCTAGTCGTTAGCAGTGAGTAACTGCTGATTGTGAGAAGCTGCAGGTGTGAGTGTTATTAGTGATAATGAGTGATTAATAAAGATGACTTCCTTCATCATAAGAACTGCAGAGTCTGGAGTTTGTAACATGGATGTTGTTCTATTGTAGCCCCTTCTAAAGAACAGCTGTCTCTATTGGTCTCTCCAGAGTCTCTCTTCAACACCTGATGATAATGATGACCATGATGACCGTGATGCTCTAATAGTTCATATCTCCTCTCTAATCACCCTGGAACACTACAAAATAGTGTGTTCGTGTGCTAACTGAGGAAAGGAGAGGGGAGCGACAGACATTAATAATCAATTAAACAGCCATTAGTACAGCTTTAGTTATTACAGTGGTTGGGTTACATACTGATACTGATACACGGACAGACAGACAGACAGACAGACAGACAGACAGACAGACAGACAGACAGAGACAGACAGACAGACAGACAGACAGACAGACAGACAGACAGACAGACCAACAGACATACCCACAGACAGACAGACAGGCAGACAGACAGACAGACAGACAGACAGACAGACAGACCCACAGACAGACAGACAGACAGACAGACAGACAGACAGACAGACAGACAGACAGACAGACAGACAGACAGACAGACAGACAGACAGACAGACAGACCAACAGACATACCCACAGACAGACAGACAGGCAGACAGACAGACAGACAGACCCACCGACAGACCGACAGACAGACAGACAGGCAGACCGACAGACGACAGACAGACAGACAGACAGACCAACACAGACCCAAACAGACAGACAGGCAGACAAACAGACCGACAGACAGACAGACAGGCAGACCGACAGACCCACACACAGACAAACAGACAGACAGACCCACACACAGACAAACAGACATACCTACATACAGACCAACAGACAGACAGACCCACACACAGACAAACAGACATACCTACATACAGACCAACAGACAGACCCACATACAGACAAACAGACAGACCCACACACAGACAGACAGACAGACCCACACACAGACAAACAGACAGACAGACAGACAGACAGACCCACACACAGACAAACAGACATACCCACATACAGACCGACAGACAGACAGACAGATTGTATTGTTTATATTATGTTTCCCATTAAAACAATAGGTACATAGAGGAGGAGTGTTATTGTGGGGCTGACTTGAGTAAATCATCTTTTAACACTTGGTCATTTATGGGTTAATAGTGGGTGGTGGTTTAAATAAATGATTATTGTTATGTCAAAATAAACATCTTTATTTTGCATTCAAGCCTCAGTTTTAGATGTATTCCTTATTTTTCGACAGTATGTGGGTGGGACACTGGATGAGCGTCCAGTGTCATACCACCCAGTGGCTAATATAATCACATTATAATGTAACACAGTCCAAGATAATCACATTTTTAATTGTTCCTGCTGTTTTAGCTATCATACTGATATCATACTGCCACGCAGGACCGGAATGTCAATGGGACTTTTAATTGGATCCCACAAAGGGAATCCCGCACGTGTGCGTGTCCTCCTCCGCGAGGGCGGTCCAGGGCCAAACGTGTCAGTAGTGTGTTAATGAAGTAACCAGTGGAGGACTCAGATCTCTCTGGGCTGACAGATCAGGCCTTTATAACCAGATAATTACAATAATAAGATAATAATATGCTCTATTAAAAATCACCAGTTTTCATATGAGATGATAACAGAGACAGGAGTGAATACTGAGAATTATTTAATGAGGTGTTGTAGACTCAACGACTGTCTGGATTGATGGAGGAGCCTCCTTGAATGGTCTGATAGGAAGACAAAGAGGTAATTGGAAATGGTCAGGTGAGGGAGAGAAAAGAG